>NC_039365.1:31099716-31107176 GCF_003573695.1 Papaver somniferum
GAAACGGGGGGGGGGGGGGAGAACGAGACTTCAATCCTTCGCCTCCTTTTCCTAGCGACCGGGAGAAGATAATTGAACTATTGGAACAGTGGATAGATAACAAGGAAATTAATCTACCCTGACAGTAATTGGATATCAATAAGATGGATAAAAAAGCCACCAGATATTGTCATTATCATCGAAGATTAGGCCATCCAATAATGAAATGTTTCGCCATCAGAAGCATTTTTGACCGCAAACGTGCGGCTGGAGAGATCTAAATAACAAGGCAAGCAATCGAGAATGATCCTCTTCCTCACCACTGAGTTGCCTTTAAGAAAAACATGAAGCAAACAACTCAACAAGCGGCAGGACTGCGCCTTCTCCATTACAAACCCAGTAACAGGCGACATTTTCGCGTAACAAAAGGCAAGTTGTATCTCCTTTTTCATTTCACAATAATAATAATTTACGACAGATGAAAATGTGTTGGCACCACGATTTACAAAAGGCTATAGGATGCCAAAGGCACCTGGTCGGCCGATGAATACATAAAAGGTTATGGGATACCAAAGGCGCCCGGTCGACCGATGAATACATAAAAGGCTACGGGATACATCGACACCCGGTCGGCTGACGAATTTACAAAGGGTTACGGGATGCCAAGGGAACCCGGTTGACCGATGAATGTACAAAAGACTAAGGTATGCATAGACACCTAGTCAGCTGACGAATTTACAAAAGGTTACAAGATGCCAAAGGCACCTGGTCGACCGATGAATACATAAAAGTCTACGGGATGCATAGACACCCGGTCGGATGGCGAATTCACAAACGGTTACGGGATGCTAAAGGCACCCGGCCGGCTGACAAATTTTCCAAAAGGTACGGAATGCCAAGGGTACCCGACCAGCTAGTAAATCTACAGTAGGTTATGAGATGCTAAAAACACTCAACCAACTAATAAATATGCAAATGAGAAACAACAAGACGTCACACTCTATTCAAGATACAAAGGAGTAATAGACGTGTTTAATACCCTACCAAACCCAACTTCACTCCAATACCTCCATATGACGCGCTTTACCATTCTGTTGTCTGAAAACTTAAGGAGCGAGTAGGCGCGTTTAAGTAATGCCCCGCCCACCCCACCAAAGCGACATATCCAAACTCTACGATTCATCTAAAATAAGGGGGGGAAGGGGGAATAGGCGCGTTTAATTCCCTATCCAACTCGACTAAACTTCACTCCAACGTCGCGATATGGCGGGCTGTACCATTCTGTTGTCTGAAAATTTAAAGGGGCGACTGGGCGCGTTAACGCACCACCCACTCCACCAAAGCGATATACAAACGTCATGTTTCATTCAAAGTAAAAATGGAGGGGGGATAGGCGCGTTCAACACCCTACCATAGCAACATCCAAGCACCATGTTTCATTCAAAATAAAAGGGGGAGGGGGGGAATAGGAACACCCTATCAAACACATTCACCATCCTACTTTCTTGGCCAACGTAGTTCCGGTAAAAAAGAAGAACGGCTAAATCAGGTATTGTGTCGATTTTAGGGATCTGAACAAATGTTGCCCTAAAGATGATTTTCCACTTCCTAACATTGACATGCTGGTAGACTCCACCAGTGGACACGTTATGTTATCTTTCATGGACGGGTACATCGGCTACAATCAAATAAAGATGTACGAACACGGCGCAAGTTAGATGGCTTTTCGAACTCCCCTCGGAAAATTTTACTATACTGTGATGCCCTTTGGTTTGAAAAATGCTGGCGCCACCTACCAACGCGCCATGACTACCATCTTTCACGATATGATGCACAAGAAAGTCGAAGATTACGTAGATTACATAGTGGTTAAATCAAAAACTCGGGCGGCCCATGCGGAGATTCTGTGGCAGGTGTTTGAATGGTGTCGCGGGTACAAACTGAAGATGAATCCATTGAAGTGTGCTTTTGGTGTCTCTTCGGGTAAGTTCCTAGGTTCCAGGTAACTGCTGAGGGAATTAAAGTCGACCCAGTCAAAACCCAAGCCATCCTCACAATGCCACCACCGCGAACTGTGAAATAACTCCAGAGTTTTATGGATAAAATAAACTACATTCGCCGCTTTATACCGGGATTGGCTCACCTTGTTGGAACGTTTACCCCCTCATTGAAGAAAGAAGTGAAATTTGTCTGGACCACGCTACAACAGGAGGCGTTTCGGAAGATCATCAAATATTGGCTTCCCCAGCCATCATGAAGTCTCCCATACAAGGAAGACCGTTGTGCCTCTACACTGCTTTTAGATACAATGCCGTCAGAGCTCTCCTTTCCCAAGAAGATGACGAAGGGATTGAACATCCCATATACTACTTCAGTCGAACTTTAAGAGATGCCGAACTCTGATATCCCGAAGAAGAAAAGGCGTGGTTGGCCCTAATTCACTCCATCCAGAAATTCAGACATTACCTGCTTTCCAACAAAGTGTTGCTGATATCTAAGTCCGGTCCTATGAAGTTACTCCTCTCAAACCGTCCCTGAAAGGAAGGCCAGCCAAATGGCTCCTCCAAATGTCAGAATTTGACATAACGTGCGCTTCCCCGAGAGCTATCAAAGGGAAAGCAGTTGCGGATTTGCTAGCAGCGTTGCCGGGAGAGAATACCACGACGCTACACGAGGACCTCTCTGGAGATTTTCCAGAAACCTCTTTCATCAAAGAAGAAACGTGGATACTATTTTTCGACGGCTCTTCCACCCCTAAAAACGGTACCGGAGGAGCAGGTGTGGTTCTCGTATCCCCCGACTGGTGAAGTCTCCTCGCACTCCTTCAATCTAGACTTCCCTTGCACCAACAATTCATCAGAATATGAAGCCTTTCTCATCGGACTGTCATTAACTAAACAAGCTGGAGCCACGCGTCTGGAAATAAGATGGGATTCTAGATTAATCGTCAACCAGGTGAATGGAGTATACGCACTGAAGGAAGTAACATTGGCCCCGTATAGAGCCGAGGCACAAAAGCTACTAAATTACTTCGCTGACGCGACCATAACGCATGTTGGCCGCAGCGGCAACAAACATGTTGATTGTCTATCCACACTAGCATCAAAACTGCAATTCGAAGGTCTTGAGGAAACCCTGACAGTGAAAAGACGAACCGTGGATTCAACATGGATTTCGAAACCCGAGGAGGCTGAAGCCGGCGACTGGAGAACACCGATTATCCAAGAGCTTAGCAGCTCTCTTTTCCAGGGAAAGGTCAGTCTCAAAACCTTACAAAATTTCTTCATGCTCCAAGGAGTGTTGTACCATCGGAACCCTGACGATTCCTTGTCAATATGCCTCGGAGAGGAAGAGGCGAAACAATAACTCAACCGCGTCTATGGTGAAGTTTGCGGGCTAACACTAGTGGTAACACTCTATCGCTGTTTGCAACGCCTTGGCTACTACTGGACAGAAATGGAGGCTCAATCTCGGTTGCTTCAAAGAACCTGTTCCAATTGGAATTCTTCAATATTGGCCACGCCGGGACTGGCAGAAGCCATACATCAGTTACCTTTGCGACGACGTACTCCCCACCAACAAGAAAGACGCAGCCAAGGTAAAACAAAGGTCCAAGAGATTCATATTCCATGAAAGAATCTTGTATCGTAAAATCTTTGGAGGAAGTTTGCTACGGTGTTTGAACGAGGCAGAAATCCCGATCATGCTGAAATAAATGCACGAAAGCAAACACCAAGGAAAACGGAAGTTATTTCTTCAGATACACGAGAAATACTACTGGCCAACCATGGAGGATGATGCAGCTGTTTTTGTTCAGAGATGCCAAAAATGTCAAATCCACGGAAACCTTATCCATGTACCGTCGACTCCTCTGCACTCAATAAGCAGTCCGTGGCCGTTTTATAGCTGGGGACTCGACATCATTGGAAAGATCAACCCACCGTCTTCAAAACAGGAGGAGTACATAATAACGACGACCGAGTATTTCACCAAATGGGTCTAAGCCATACCTTTACGAGGAACTACTGGAGCCACAATCGCGGCGTTCATCAAGGAGTACATCATCTTCCAATTTGGGGTGCCTAAACATATCATCACCGACAACGGCACTCCTCTCAACAACAAGAAAGTACGGGAATTACTTGAAGAATATGGAATTAAGCAAGTTTTCTCCACCGTGTACTATCCCCAAGGAAACGGACAGGCTGAAAGCACTAACAAAACTTTGATCTGAATCCTCAGTCATACAGTACACGATAATCCTCGGACATGGCACGAACAATTGCCAATGGCACTTTGGGCGTATCGGACATCACCAAGAAGTTACACTGGCAACTCTCCCTACTCTTTTGTCTATGGCGCACACGCCATCCTACCAGCAGAAGTTAAAATCCCATCAGCTAGGATTTCCGAAGCAAGCGGAGTTCGATAGAATGAAGCTGAAGCATTAAGCGCGAGGGTAGCAGAGTTGGACACTGTGGATTCCAGAAGATCCATAGCGGAAGAACACACGCAAGCGTACAAAAATAGGGTTTCTAGAGCATATAACAAAGCCGTGAAACCTCGGGTTTTTC
Source organism: Papaver somniferum (assembly GCF_003573695.1). Taxonomy (NCBI): domain Eukaryota; kingdom Viridiplantae; phylum Streptophyta; class Magnoliopsida; order Ranunculales; family Papaveraceae; genus Papaver; species Papaver somniferum. The sequence continues at coordinate 31,104,270 of NC_039365.1, forward strand.
AAGTGGGAGATTTGGTATTGAAGACTTCCAAACACATCCATCAAGACGCGTCCGCACAAAAATTCTCCCCAAAATGGGAAGAGCCTTATATAGTCACGAAAGCGTACAACAGCGGGTACTACAAGGTCATTAAAGAAGACGGAGAAAAACTAGAAGCGGTCATCAACGTAAAGTGTCTAAAGGCATACTACGCCTGACCGTCACCTCATACCTCGCCATATCATAGCACGGCTAGCCAGGCATCTTTCCGCTTCCTTTCACATCTCAGTTATCAAGTTTCTTTTCTTTTGTTTAATTGAAGCAAATCAATAAAATTCTCGTATTTCTTCAAAAAAAAAAACGATACAAAAAATAAAGAAAAAAAAGAGAGAAAAATACATGCTCGAGACCCAGAAAGAAACCAAACGTCTTGCAACTACATAACTCAGAAAATCCCATCCAACATATTGTAGTTCCTCGAAATCATCATCCTCAACAGGTTTTGATACCTTTCGATCCTGCTCTTCTAGTTCTGAATTGACTCTTCCACCTTCTGTGACTCCATGGCCAGAGCCTTCCCCTCTTCCAAAATAGCCTTTGCAGCAGGAACAACATCAGCGAGAATACCGGCTTTGTCGACCTTCACGATGTCAATACGATGTCGCAACCAAATCACATTGAACTTCATGGATTCACAGGTAGACACCGTGGTCTCCCACTTTTGAATAGTTGGTTCGACGACGGCACAGATGGATATACTTTCCATTTCAGCGACCATAGGCAAGAGACAATTCACTGTGGAAACCAAGGTAGACGAGCAATGTTGCACCACACTCGTGCTAGCGATGTGGCCGTATCTTTTCCATATCTTCGTGTAAAGAGTCACGAATTTCTTCCGCACCAGAAACCCACCAACGTTCCGGTAGTTAGAAGATAAACACTTCATGCGGATTTCGAACGACAAACCTGCATTGGGATACTCATGAAAAGAAATGCCTAAATCGACGTTTTCCAGATCTCCAACGGTTGGCAGGATCGGACTCGAAGGAAGAGGGGAAACCAAGTCATCCTCATAAAAGATAGTCACGCATGCTCCAACATGATATCTCTGCACAGAAGAAAATCTTTTGTCACTCGGCAGCAAACAATGAAACATCTATTGATCAACCAAAGCATACCGGTATAATCTTCTTGACTCGGATGAACCGGGTAGGAGAATTGTTACGAGAGTTAGGCTTCACGCGCTTGACTGAAGAATCTAGATGGCTCGAGGATGATCCGCTTCTGATTGACATAATAAATAAATATGGACTCGACAAGAATAAACCTTTACATTGAAAAGAGAGAGATGATACAATTTCACCGGCATATATACTGCGGAAACCCTAAAGAGAAATATAAACGGATGCTGAGCAAACAAGATTGGCCTACATTACAGCCGAAGAGTCAGCCTCGATGAAATCTCCCGTCAAAAAACTAATCAGGGGTAAAGAAAAATGGAGATACGTACTGGGAACATGCTTTCCCGCGTTATTGCTACCACTCCACCGTCAGCACCAAAAATTGGGAGCAAAACCCAGCGATATGACATGAAGGTGAAGGATCACGTCCCCTTTTATAGCCGCAGCGCTTTTGGAATTTGAATAAGGAAGGGATTTCCTAATTGAAGCTACGCATGGAAAGAGGCAACCAGGCTCGCAATAGCAGGATGCACGGTGCCAACGGTCCGCGCCACACCGTGCCAAGCCAATAATCCTCACCACGCCAAGTCCAAGCTAACATCCACGCCAAGCCGGCGCCGTGCCAAGCCAATAGTTTGCGCCACTCCAAATCCGCGCCACTCCAAATCTGAGCCGATCCAATACTAACGGATCATCCCAAGCCGACCAATGCTAACGGCTCATTCCAAGCCGACCCAATGCTAACGACTCATTCCAAGCCAATCCAATGCTAGCGGCTCCACTTAGCGCCGAGTCCATGCCGACGGCTCCGTTATACATTTTCAAGCCTAGCCTGGATGGCGCACAGCCATTCCATGCCGATGCCAGCATTCCAGGACGATGCCAACATTCTACATCTCAACCAGCAACCTCCTATACCATTTCGTGGCCTAGCCAGCAGCGCCATGAGTAGAATTTACGCAAAGCCTCCAACGCAAGAATCAGGATTCTCAAACGCTCTCGAAAAAGGTTAGACGGATCTTCCTGACCACTTTTCATGACTCGCCATTTTGACTTTGCCCTTGTTTGTCACCATCTTATGCTTACCTCGCAATAATGACCCTGTTTCGCACTAAGCAGGGGACTTAATGTTGATGGTGGTTTTTAGATGAGGGTTAAAATCGTACAACCTTAGTCAAACAGTGACGTCACACTTGAGTAATAATGTCGCTACTAGCACATTTATTGAACCATTTAATATGTCTGCGTAAAATTACCGGGGTACCTTTTTTATATGCCATGCTCCACGGCAGAGCTCTCGGTACTGATTGGCATCATCTCTGCACATGACAGTCGCGCATGCTAGCCAAACGTTCCAACCACGCGTGCCACATATTTTAAACTAGGGTTTCGACATGATAAACCCTAATAGCCATATCTCCGCGCCAAAGGCATGCCAACCATGCCAGCCGCACCACCGTGCCAATGGCATGCGATGCCAACCACATTTCCGCGCCAAAGGCATGCCAACCATGCTAGCCGCACCACCGTGCAAATGGCATGCCATGCCAGCCACATCTCCGCACCAAAGGCATGCCAACCATGCCAGCCGCACCAACGTGCCAATGGCATGCCATGCCAGCCACATCTCCGCGCCAAAGGCATGCCACCATGCCAGCCGCACCATCGTGCCAATGGCATGCCATGCCAGCCACATCTCCACGCCAAAGGCATGCCAACCATGCCAGCCGCACCACCGTGCCAATGG